>NW_020652414.1:0-418 GCF_003573695.1 Papaver somniferum | reverse complement strand
ATTAATGTTATAGCCAAAGAAAACTGTTCCAACAGTTTATACATGGTTTGAGCTTTCTATAGCAGCCCATACCCTACTAATAAACAACAGTCTTGGGATATGCTTGTTAGTATAGCTGAAACCATAACCATTCATTGGCTTGTGATGGGGGACCTAAATGTTGTCCTCGGTCGAGAGGAAAAAAAGGGAAGTAACTTATTTGATGAAGGAGAAGCCACTATATTTAGAAATAAAATCTTTGATATGAATTTACAAGATTTGGGGTTTAAAGGTTATCCTTACAAATGGAGCAACCATAGAACTGATAACTCAAGAGTGGAAAAGAGACTTGATAGAGCCATGAGCAATGAAAAATGGATTGAACTTTTCCCAAAATCCACAATCCATCATCTCATTGCAAGGGGATCTGATCATAGTC
>NW_020652413.1:0-290 GCF_003573695.1 Papaver somniferum | reverse complement strand
CGATCTTGTACTGCTTCAATATCCTTCCTCTTCTCTTTCCCCATTTTCTTGTTTTCCTGATCTGATAGGATCTTTTTTACACCATCTCCTTTAGCTGCCTTTTCATCTTCTCCTCATTTTTTACTACGACTTCTTATTCTTCTTCTTTTTGAAGGTTACACAGGAGATTGTGATTGTGGATGTTGTTGTTTAAGTGGAGTTCCAGAATCTTCATTCCTCTCTGATCGATCTTATACTGCTTCAATATCCTTCCTCTCCTCTTTCCCATTTTCTTGTTTTCCTGATCTGAT
>NW_020652412.1:0-722 GCF_003573695.1 Papaver somniferum | reverse complement strand
ACGTATTGCCTTAGAACATATTAATTGTAATTACAATACATTTTTCAAACTTTTTCTGTTAAAGATGAGTTTATCTAGTTTACAATTTAGTCTCAGAAACAAATTTCCCACTTATAACGAAATGTGTAGACTTTTTTGAGTTAACGTATATAAAATTGAACATATTTATGAACTCTTTATTTTTGTATTGGCTTTCTATCTGATTCAAGATAGATAAAATTTGTTGGGATTTGGATTAGTTCTGCTTGGTCTTTCAACCTTCTTCTATTGTGAAATTTGACTTCCTTGATATTTTCTTGAATCAGCGTACATAGAAATGAAATTTTTATTAGAGGTATTACCTTAGAACAAATTAATTGTAATTACAATATATTTTTCAAACTTTTTCTGTTAAAGATGAGTTTATCTAGTTTAAAATTTAGTCTCAGAAATAAATTTCCGACTTACAACGAAGTGTGTAGAATTTTTTGAGTTAACGTATATTAAATTCAACATTTTTATGAACTCTTTATTTTTGTATTGGATTTGTCTTTCTATCTGATTCAAGATAGACAAAATTTGTTGGGATTCGGATTAGTTCTGCTTGGTCTTTCAACCTTCTTCTATTGTGAAATTTGACTTCCTTGATATTTTCTTGAATCAACGTACATAGAAATGAAATTTTTATTAGAGGTATTACCTTAGAACATATTAATTGTAATTACAATATATTTTTTTAAACT
>NW_020652411.1:0-590 GCF_003573695.1 Papaver somniferum | reverse complement strand
GTCTTTCATCCTTGTTCTATTGTGAAATTTGACTTCCTTCATATTTTCTTGAATCAACGTACATATAAATGCAATTTTTACTAGACATATTGCCTTAGAACATATTAATTCTGATTACAATACATTTTTTAAACTTTTTCTGTTAAATATGAGTTTATCTAGTGTATAATTTAGACTCAGAAATCAGCTTCCGACTTATAACGAAGTGTGTAGACTTTTTTGAGTTAATGTATATAAAATTTAACATTTTTATGAACTCTTTCTTTTTGTATTGGCTTTGTCTTTCTATCTGATTCAAGATAGATGAAATTTGTTAGGATTTGGGTTAGTTCTGCTTGGTCTTTCAACCTTCTTCTATTGTGAAATTTGACTTCCTTGATATTTTTCTTTAATCAACGTACATAGAAATGAAATTTTTATTAGAGGTATTATCTTAGAACATATTAATTGTAATCACAATATATTTTTCAAACTTTTTCTATTAAAGATGAATTTACCTAGTTTAAAATTTAGTCTCAGAAATCAGTTTCCGACTTATAACGAAGTGTGTAGCCTTTTTTGAGTTAACGTATATAAAATTTAACATTTTT
>NW_020652410.1:0-862 GCF_003573695.1 Papaver somniferum | reverse complement strand
ATTTTCAAGACCATACAAATATAATATAAAATAAAATAACGACGGACTACGGTTTATTGGGGCCTGTCGGTGTTAACCGGAGCTTAGCAAATAAAACAAAATAAAATCATTTAAAAATAATTTTTATAATCCCTTATCTATATAATTTTCATAATGGATAACTTTTCCTTATATTTTATTATTATTTTTATTTTTTATAAGCAACGACCTTCCACAAGGCTAATGGTATCCTTCAATAATTGGCAAAAGCCAAAATAGAGGTGTAGACCAGTACATGATAGAATTGTTTGTTTTATCCCAATGAGATAATTCATTAGCCACAATATGATACGAGGTTGAAGAAAACATAAACAAGCACTTAGACTATAAGAGAAAAATTGAATATCCTTAAAAATAACATCCGTCCTAGTATCTCCATCAAACAATCCAGCTGAAAATTGGTTGATAAGATTCTAAGCATCACTTTTATTGATTATATGGTCTTGTTTATGAGCTTTTAGGTGTTGGTATGAAGGCAAATGTGATGCTGTAGATGAAGATGGAACTGATGGAGTTGTTGTTAGTGGTGTTGTTGTGTTATTACAGACCATGGAATTGCAACTATAATTATAGTAGTTTAGAGCTAGGCAATGAGATGTATATGGTCTTGGTAGTGTTGTGGTGCAGTCAAGACTCAAAGGAGGTTCTTGCAGAGAATTGAGATGGTTAGGAGATTATGTGTGGAATTCAAGAATAAGAATGTATTCGTGGCCTGTGATGAATGAACAAGGTGAGAGTCCAGTTTCTCCCCACCTGAATATTCATAGGTGAGAGTCCAGTTTCCTACATAGATGTTTAGGGATAAAGAAATAACCCGTCTGAT
>NW_020652409.1:0-520 GCF_003573695.1 Papaver somniferum | reverse complement strand
AAATCTGCAACAACTTGTGATTTTGGTGAAGACAAAATTTCATATTTAATATCAAAGTGGCCTACTTGTGCATTCCATATCTCCACTCTTCCTGATCTTTTAGAATTCTTCATCACTGATTCAAT
Organism: Papaver somniferum; assembly: GCF_003573695.1. Classification (NCBI taxonomy): domain Eukaryota; kingdom Viridiplantae; phylum Streptophyta; class Magnoliopsida; order Ranunculales; family Papaveraceae; genus Papaver; species Papaver somniferum. The sequence goes on along the minus strand of NW_020652409.1, from coordinate 395 downwards.
TGGTACTTTTGTTAATACCTTTATCTTGTGTGCTTGAAAGTACATGCGGAGCTTAAATGATGCATAAACTAATGATAAGATTAACTTTTCAATCTTTGAGTAATTCTTCTCAACAGTATTAAAAGTTTTGCTAATGTAATAAATGGGTTTCTCCACTCCTGCGTCTACTTGCAATAACACATCACTTAATGCATGCGACGTCATCGCAAGATAGATCAATAATTCTTCTCCTGATTCTGATTTTTGTAAAATAGTTGTATTCATAAGATGTTATTTGATTCCTTGAAAAGATTTTTCACATTCATCAGTCCATTTAAATTTCGCACCCTTCTTGAGTATATCGAAAAAATATTTGCATTTGTCTGATGATCGCGAAATGAATCTCCCCAGCGAAG
>NW_020652408.1:0-361 GCF_003573695.1 Papaver somniferum | reverse complement strand
CCCATATTCGGAAGTTTTGGTAACTAATTTAACTTCCGATTATTTCAAAGACAAAATTTGAAAAGTATAAGTTTTTCCAAATTCTGATTTTTGGGCCATCGTACATTCGGAATTTTACAAAAAACCTATCCTACGAGTATTACAAGTTCAAAACAAACCACGCCATGGTTCCAGGTGGTTCCAAGGGCCAATATTGAAGGTTAGACAGCCCATATTCGGAAGATTTGGTAACTAAGTTAACTTCCGATTATTTCAAAGACAAAATTTGAAAAGTATAAGTTTTTCCAAATTCTGATTTTTGGGCCATCGTACATTCGGAATTTTACAAAAAACCTATCCTCCGAATATTACAAGTTCAAAA
>NW_020652407.1:0-407 GCF_003573695.1 Papaver somniferum | reverse complement strand
ATGAAGACTAACGAGAACACTTTGGGGCCGGAAGTCCAGTCTGGAGATAGCGATTATTTTTATCACAGGAAGGATCTAAGTTCGAGTAGAGCTAGCACACCTAGACGAGGCATACTCCCGTCTCCCTTTGGTGTTCCTATCAAAGATACCCTAGAGAGAAGATCCCTTGAACAACCTGTCAGAGATTCTGGTCGCGATGATGGTGATGGGGTGATTGGGACGTACAAGAAAATAACCTCTAAGGCAGAGGCTTGGATTAGCAAAAAGGGGATATCATGGCCATGGATGGGAAGTGAGCAGGATGCGTTGGTAGCGCGGACTACCCATGATGTCATTCCATTCGCGAATCATGATGGTGAAATTTACTTTGATCAACAGAAGAATTCTGATTTTAACGAAAGGCTGGG
>NW_020652406.1:0-627 GCF_003573695.1 Papaver somniferum | reverse complement strand
GGGGGAAGGGGGTTTGGAAAGATAAATAAAAAGACAATAAGAAAGAAAAAGATGATTAAGAGCAATTCCTATGGCAATGTTCAAATGAAGTTGTTTGTTGAGCCACATAGATGGTCAAACAGGATTCTCCACTATGGAAAAGAAATGAGCGATTGATAGTTAGACGCGCGATCGAATGTATTACACTGGCGCCCGAACTACAAGCTCTGGCGTCGTTGGCAAAGACGCCATCCATAGCAGTAGCGACGCCAGCGTTTGAGACACGATCGCCAACGATAACTTGTTAATGGTCACCGGAATGACTAGTTTTCGTTTCCACCTCTATAAATACGCCTCGAATATGATCTCACAAATACACAACAATCTTTCATCCGATCAATCTTTTCTTAATTTCAGTTACTTTCAATTTTCAACCATGAATTCTGATTTTGATTCTGCTGAGGAGGATATGGAGATGGATGACATGTGCACGAAGAAGATGAAGAAATATGTATGGAGTTTTTGCATCAAATGGATGAAGATGCAGATCAAGATAGAAGAAGACGAAATTTTATGTTGCAATTACCAAAGCCTTTAGAGCCATATGAAGTTGCGACTAGAAGATGGACGTGGCGGAATCGACATTTT
>NW_020652405.1:0-802 GCF_003573695.1 Papaver somniferum | reverse complement strand
TTCACTTGAGTACCGGCATTGATAGATTTCTATTGAGCATGCCGGTACTTAGTTACGGCATTTAATGTTAGTTACCAAGCATGCCGGCACCATTTTCCGGCATGGTCTTCATCACTTCCGGCATGGTCTTCATCATTTCCGAAGATGTAAAAAAAAATATTTCTGACATGGTCTTCATCACTACCGGCATGGTCTTCATCACTTCCGGCATAGTCTTCATCACTACCGGCATGGTCTTCATCTATACCGGCATGGTCTTCATCACTTTTGGAATTTTTTTATCACTTCCGGCATGGTCTTCATCACCTCCGGCATGGTATTCATCACTTATGAATGTAAAAAAAAAAAGAAAGAATCAATTTCAAATTGAGGAGCCGACAGAGAAGGAGAATACAATTTGAAAGGGAGTAGGGAAAATTTAGAATTTGAAAGGGAGTGGGGAATATTTAGGTTTCAAATCCCTAACCCTAAAAGAGATTAATAAGAGGTGAAGATGGAAATGGGGATAAGATTTTGATTTTTTATTTTGAAGGAAGAGTATTTTAGTATTTTTGCCCCCCAAAAACACCCCTTAGCAATGACTATTGGATGGGGGAAGTAATTCATATCCCCCAAATGCAATTAGTTTTGATATCCCCCAATTGCGCGTTCTTAAAAAATGCAAGAAGTTAGTGTGGATGTGACATTCAAAATAACTTTTAGAAACAAAAAAGTCAAATTTTTGGAAAACATACTGGCTTCTGATTCTCGTATCCATACGCGCTATAGTATTTAGCCTAACTTCTGACGTATTTTGCTTCTT
>NW_020652404.1:0-1235 GCF_003573695.1 Papaver somniferum | reverse complement strand
GGATTAACAATGGAAGTGAAACAAACTAACAATGATCATGGGAAAGAAGCAAAAATCAGTGGCAATGAGGCACAAAGGCAGTTAGCCTAAGGCAAGGGAGCAGCAATGAAACAAATGGTAACAGTGGAGGTAAAAGCTAAGGCTTTGAATCCACCCTTGTGACCTAGGCAGATAGTGTAGTTCTAGGTTGAATCCTTAATGGAACTAAGTGACAGTTAAGGCCAACTTAAGATCCTAAGCATACAAAAAGGGAATAACAAGATAATCAGCTTGCTCAACTGATGTGCTCCTAGTATTGACTGTCTTTTGACAGTACAATCAATCACAAGCACTAGTGAGCACTGATTTCTCCCATTGCTCAATCAATTCAGTGACTAAGGCTTCTAACCTAACATTCCACTACCTAACAGTCCACTAAATCTTTATCTGAGCCTCAGCTAGTGAGACTTAGCTCATGACTAACATGATAACACTAACATACATCATACAAGATAATTGAAACATGAATTCAAAAATTGAACATAAACAGAACATGAACATTACACAGTGAAAACCAAGAATAGAACATATACAGAACAGCAAAGTTCTGGACACTGGCTAGTCCAGTATAAGCCTTTACATCACACCCACAGTCCCCTTTTTATACCCAGACACCCAAATTAGGGTTTACAGAAAAATTCCCCCAAATCCCCAAATTGAAAAGTGACAAAATTAGAGTTTCTCACCTAATTCGACTAATTTAATCATACCCATGTTGCCACTGTTCTTCCTCATGCTCTCCCTAGCAGTAATTAGGGTTTTCTCGAAAATCCCCAAATTAACTGAAATTAGGGTTTGGGTTTTTTTCTTACCTTGATGTGACAAATCTCCTCAATTAGCATCGACCCATGTCTTCTCTGCTTCTCCTGGTGCCTTTCCCATACCTTGATTTCTTCTCTAGGTCACCTACTTCATCAACCTCTCACGCTTAGGGTTTCAGGGAAGAAACGTGAGAGATTGAGGGAATAGGGGGCTAGATAGTTAGGGGGTGATGATGGAGTTGGTAGTTTAGGGATGATGTGAGACAGGTAGAGGTGGTGATGGAGTCAGAGCAGGTGGAGAAGGTGGTGGTTCTGCAACTGTCGGGGTAGGGGAGAAAGAGGAGAAGTCGATGGAGAAGAAGGAGGGGGCGTTTGGTTAGGGTATAGGTATAGGATACTATTGTGTTGAGCAGGTGTAGAGAATTTTGATGTTTC
>NW_020652403.1:0-1020 GCF_003573695.1 Papaver somniferum | reverse complement strand
CATGAAGTCCTTGAGCTTAACTACACTTTTCCTATCCTAGTCCGAGACTTAGCTATGTAGGCTAGAAATCAAGATTCATAGTTTTGATCACTAACATTGACAAACATGCTTGAGATAGCAACGCATGCGAGGTTGACCGAGCTATGCTCTAACAGATTTTGATAATTGTAGCAATACATACATCAATTTTAATATTCTTCCAGAAGAAGACTAAACCAATTTGAAAGAAGAAATTAACCTTTCTGTTGGAAACTCTCTGTCTGATTTTTCAGGTTCCACTCTGTGCCTAGAAGCTTGCATATCTCGAGCACCTGAATCAGCTTATCCATTGACATGGTCTTATTGTTCACTCAAGGTTCATGAACTTTCAAAGTGTTTCAAGTATAAAGACAAGATGAGTCATGCCAAGAGACTTCAACGAAGAGCAAATCGCCTAGAAAACAAGCTCAAACTTGTTCAAAAAAACGGATGAGGTATGTAAGATTTTATCCTCTTCAAAGAAGTTGGTTTCCAAAGATAAGTCAAGACCACTAGAGAAAAGAGTAAGGTCTAAAAATTTTGATAGACAGGGATCTATGAATTCCTTTCAAAAAGGTTATGGTGGACAAGTTGTTGTTGACCGCAGCACAACTTGATTGTGTTATTTTGGTGCATCTTGTCTCATGTGCCTGATTAAAAGAGACAATATTGTGCACACCTCAGGATTTAAGAAAAAAAACTTTTTGTTTTGCTTTTCTTAGATTTGCTGTATGATTTGGAATTCTTTCATATCTAATTGATATTGGAAGGGACTTCCCTATTTATCAAAAGAGGGTTATTCTCGACAATTCTACTCTCTTTAGGGTTGTGAATTGTGCGTGCGTGAACCTGTACTGTTTAAGGTTCCATGACCCTACATTCCTTTTTACTTCTCTGAAACTCTATTCATCTTAAGACTGCCTGTTGAGCTTATATTGTGATTTCCTCTCACAAACCCATACACGTATCGAGACTCCAAGCATCATGAGTTCTGATGGAAAA
>NW_020652402.1:0-483 GCF_003573695.1 Papaver somniferum | reverse complement strand
TGTGCTTTCCAATCTTCCGAAACCAAAAATATGTCAAGCCTTATAAGTAAGGGAGGTTGTTGGCAATTTGTCCATGTAAACCTACCACCTGACATTGGCAAATCAATCAACTCATGCATATTAACAAATCTTCTGAACAAACTCCTACTAGTTGTACAACCACCAGTAACATTCCTTTCAGACTGTGACAAGATAGCATTAAAATCACCTCCCAAAACCGATGGTTCATCAAACAACAACCTTATGTCAGAGAGTTCCTGCTAGTACTGTCTACAATAGCCACTATCCGATGACCCATACACAGAAGTAAATAGCCATTCAAAATTATCCGAGGAATTTCTGAATTTGATAGAAACAAAGAAAGCCCCTAAGAGATAATCTACCATCTCAATAACTCCTTCTTTACACATAACAATAATTCCACTAGAACCACCTTCAGAAGGCAAATGTAAAAATTTACACCCACTGCTACCCCAAAGTGAT
>NW_020652401.1:0-623 GCF_003573695.1 Papaver somniferum | reverse complement strand
CCTTGGCTCAATTCGCTTTATGATCCAAAACCTGTAGACAAAATATAAATACCCAAAAACGTAAAAAAGAACAAAAATAATAAAAACCTAAAAAAAAAAAAAAACAAAGAAAACGAAGTCTAAAAACCCTAAAAGCAAATCCGCGTCGGCGGCGCCAAAAATTGATGTGATTGTAGATAGTGATAAAAGTGGTTCGATTCTCAGACCTGCGAAGGATAAAATATAGACTTAAATTCTAAAACAAAAATAGAAAACTCAAACAAAGATGATGTTGTTATCAATATTAAAAGAACACTGAGGCTAAGATTCCACTATTTTCCAAGTTCAAAGTGATTTAAATCCAATATTTATATTTATTCAATTTTTTCGTTTAATTTGATTCTAAGATGTTGCAACAAGTAGATTTTTAAAATAACAAGTGTAAATCAAAAGCATGGGATATCAAAAACCTAAGTCCAAGCATATACCATCAATGGAAATCACAATTGTTGAATAAAAATCATTAAAACAATTCTCAAATAAGGCAAATAATCATATAAATAATTGTAATAAATAAGATAAATAGAAAATACCACTCTTTATTGGAAAAATAGCTTCCTCTATCGCCTCAGCAATGGGGTTTA
>NW_020652400.1:0-1414 GCF_003573695.1 Papaver somniferum | reverse complement strand
AAGTACCTATGAAGTTTTGTTCCATATTTTGATAAACAAGGTGAACATGAACCAATTGATAATCCGATCTTATATTTCCGAAGAACATCCTAGAAATGTCAATCACCTCATAATAACATAACTATATGGTAGTAAAAGAAGTTATTGTGGATTCATAAAGAAGGAGACGAAGAGCTTTGTGATTACTTTTTATATCTTAAGTATCGGAGATAAATCTCGAGCAAATCTTAGATAAGATAGTACTCAATACGATAGAACAAGTAAGATCAGAACACACAACTACAGAGAAAATATTTAGGTCTGGCTTCACGAATCCCAAACGAAGTCTTCAAGTCGTTAAGCTATAATGGTTTTGGAAAAAACTAGGTTAAAGGAGAATCGACTCTAGTCGCAACTAGGACACAATAAAGTATCGGGATTGGGTTTTCCAGTTGCTAGAGTTCTTATATAGTCTTTCAAATCATGGTTTGCTTACAATCAAATTTAATATAGCTTAGAAATAAAGCATTTCAATATGCACCGTTAGATGAAACCTGATTTAAGATTCAAGCTAAGTTTGCTTAAAACCAAAGCAATATCTCTCCACCGCTATATGGTCTTAGTTTGTTACACATAAATGAAATATATCTTCATTTAGATATGGGTAACCGTACCTAAACGTGTATATTGAGTTGGATCAACAATAGTTAACTGAAGTTAGCTATATGAACACTTTTGTCTTAACCACATTCATCTAACACTTTTATATCAAATATGATGATCAATAAATTATGAAAGATAATCAAATGAATCTAATTGTGTTACTCATAGATTTGTTCAATTGCTTATATCACATAGAAGTATACAAGAAACAATTAAAACAAAATCAGATTGATTCATGAGAATCAATTCATGAACATTAAGCCACGGTTTGCAAAGATTGCATTCCTTAATTCATAAATGTATTTTTTCATGAGTATGAAAACATACTTAACCGATTTTAGAACTTTAACCACTAAGTTTGCAAACGGATATGAAAACTATAGTTCCGGACTTTGGTGTTGTCCAGCAGTTTGCAAACCGGTATGCATACTGTCGTCACAGACCTTAACTCAGGTAGAACCATTCGCATACTGGTATGCAAACTTGGTTATCGGACTTTAACAGTTAAAACCATTCGCATATTGGTATGCAAACTTGGTTTCCGGACCTGAATAATACCACAACAGCTTGCATACTGTGTTGTATCCATACAAAGGTTAATTGTTCTAAACTCCCATTTCAATCATTGAAACATCCTTAGAAGACGACAATGGCTGTCTCACACATACCATTAGCATATAAGTAATTTTCAAGTGATTGAATGATCAATATGAAATTTTCCGAGTCGACATCAAATGATTGTCTCGCACAACTCTTGTAAGATTTTTCAAGG
>NW_020652399.1:0-572 GCF_003573695.1 Papaver somniferum | reverse complement strand
AAGGTAGAATGAAGCGTCCGGAAAGAACGAAACTCACATGGGATGAACTGATTAAACGGGACTTGACAGACCGAGGCTTGGACAGAGAGCTGGCGCTGGACAGAAGTGCGTGGAAAGCAGCGATCCACGTGAAGGGGGTATGTACACGAGGTACGTAAGCTGACCCTATTACCTTTGAATCTCTGTCTATTCTATTAGTAGGATTGTCTAAACCGCGAACATGTAAACAACCATAGCAGAATTGTGAATGGGGGAGACCCCCCCAGTACCTCTGCAACTAGCGGGATCGTGAATGGGGGAGACCCCCAGTAGCCCTGCAGCCGGGACATGGAATATGTGGATACATCACTGAATGGTCGCGAACGCGTAATCCCACTGAAGTGATGCCCACTGCACCCTCTGTACCGAAAGCGAACAAGACACGTGATGTGTTGAGGAATTACTCTTGCCTTCGGGTAAGTTGCGCCTATGCCTGCAGGCAGCCAATGTAAAAACTTTAGCCGCATCTCTGAAAATAAGATCTTTATGCGGTTTATCTCTGCTCGACCTGGTACTTGTTACTGGAAAACGAG
>NW_020652398.1:0-701 GCF_003573695.1 Papaver somniferum | reverse complement strand
TAATGCACCGGGTGCTGTAGCAAATTGAGTAGCCCTAGAAGCGTGTGTACAAGCGCGTAATGAGGGACGTGATCTTGCTCGTCAAGGTAATGACATTATCCGTGAAGCTTGCAAATGGAGCCCTGAGCTAGCAGCTGCTTGTGAAGTATGGAAGGAAATCAAATTCGAATTTGAAGCAATGGATACTTTGTAATCCAGTAATTACCATTCGTTCCTTTAATTGAATTGCAATTAAACTCGGCCCAATCTTTTACTAAAAAAGGATTGAGCCGAATAACGAATAAGGTTCCTATTTCATTTTCCAGGCATATATACATACTGGATTTCGGTATACAAAATCTTAAATACAAGATCTAAGACTCAACAATTCAAATCCTTCTGTTGTTGGATCCATAATTAATCCTATGGATCCTTGAAATGGGATTAGTAGAATATTTTTTATACCCCTTAATCCGGACTATGGTCGAATCGAGCCAATGGTCACAACGCTTTATCCCCGTCCCATATATTGTCCTTTTCCTTCCGCATTGCAATAAAAACTTATTATTCTCCAAAAAAAGAATTCTTCCTAGGAGAGAACAAATCTTTTCGATTAGAATTTGTACACGGCACAGGATAACCCTCGCTTTCTATTCTAATTGAAGAAAGGGTTCCATCATATAGATTGATAGTGAAGTGATATCCAGATTCCCACAAAAAAA
>NW_020652397.1:0-476 GCF_003573695.1 Papaver somniferum | reverse complement strand
ATTCGACACTTCGAACCTCGTCCGGACCAGAACATCGGGTCTGTATATGGTAATCTTATATACAGACCTTAATTAAGTGATAGGTTACAGTTTCATCCAATCTGATATATTTGACACCTCGAACATCGCCCGGACCAGAGCATTGGGTCTGTATATGGTAATCTTGCTACCTGAGTTAAGTGATAGCTAGGTTGCATTTTCATCCAATATGATATATTTGACACCTCGAACCTCGCCTGGACCAGAACACCGGGTCTGTATATGTTAATTTTGCAACTTGAGTTAAGTGAGGTTGCAGTTTCATCCAATCTGATATGTTTGACACCTCGAACCTCGCCTGGACCAGAACATCGGGTTTGTAGATGGTAAACTTGTAACAAGAGTTAAGTGATTGGTTGCAGTTCCATCCAATATGATATATTTGACACCTCGAACCTCGCCCGGACCAGAACATTGGGTCTGTATATGGTAATCTT
>NW_020652396.1:0-495 GCF_003573695.1 Papaver somniferum | reverse complement strand
TGATATATTTGACACCTCGAACCTGGCCCGGACGAGAACATCTGGTTTGTATATGGTAATCTTGCAACCAGAGTTAAGTGATAGGTTGCAGTTTCATCCAATATGATATATTGGATACCTTGAACCTCGCCCGGACCAGAACTTCGGGTCTAGTATATGGTAATCTTGCAACCTGAGTTAAGTGATAGGTTGCAGTTTCATCCAATCTGATATATTTAACACCTCGAACCTGACCCGAACCAGAACATTGGGTCTGTATATGGTAATCTTGCAACCTGAGTTAAGTGATAGGTTGCAGTTTCATCCAATCGGATATATTTGACACCTCGAACATGGCCCGGGCCAGAACATCTGGTCTGTATATGATAATCTTTCAAACTGAGTTAAGTGATAGTTTGCAGTTTCATCCAATATGATATATTTGAAACCTCGAACCTGGATAGGACCAGAACATCGGGTCAGTATATGGTAATCTTGCAACCTGAGTTAAGTGAT
>NW_020652395.1:0-396 GCF_003573695.1 Papaver somniferum | reverse complement strand
ACTTCGAACCTGGTCCAGACGAGAACATCGGGTCTTATATGGTAATCTTGCAACCTGAATTAAGTGATAGGTTGCAGTTTCATCAAATGTGATATATTTGACACCTCGAACCTGGTCCGGACCAAAATATCGGGTATGTATATGGTAATCTTGCAACCTGAGTTAAGTGATAGGTTTGCTGTTTAATCCAATCTGATATATTTCACACCTCGAACCTCCCCAGGACGAGAACATCGGGTCTTTTATATGGTAACTTGCAACCTGAGTTCAATAATAGGTTGCAGTTTTATCCAATCTGATATATTTGACACCTCGAACCTGCCCCGGACCAGAACATCGGGTCTGTATATGGTAATATCTTGCAACCTGAGTTAAGTGATAGGTTGCAGTTTCATC
>NW_020652394.1:0-1209 GCF_003573695.1 Papaver somniferum | reverse complement strand
CTTGGTGGACCCGGAGATGTGTATAAATTAAAGCGTAATAAAAACGGGCCTACAGTAATACCGCAAGTGCACGGTCGTCGGTTGTAGCTCGTGCAAGTACGGGTCGATCCACAGAGACTGGGTGTGTTTTGTAGTGTTTAGCTATTTTGGGTTCTAGTTGCTATTGTTGGGCTTTGAATACCCTTTGATTAAATTGGGCCTAATGGGTTTGTTTTTAACAATGAAATGAACTGAGCTTGGGCTCAGTTGGTCTTGAAGTGCACTAGGCTTTGGGCCTTTGAATGATGAACTGTGAACTTGGGCTTTGGTCTCTGAATTAGGCTTTTGATTAAGCCCACAGTTGACTGAATTGGGCTTTGAGCCTTAACCTAAACTGTGGCTGGGCCTTAATGAACTGGGCTGTGAGCCTTAATGAACTGGGCTTCAGTTTGTACAAACAATGGACAGTGGGCTTCAACTTTTGGTTCAAACCTGGGCTTGGTCTTGAACTGAGAACTGAGCTTGGGCTTTTGGATTGCTGTGAGCCAAGCTCAGTTGCAGCAGCAGCAGTGGCTTCAGCAGCAGCAGAAGGGTAATGCAGGCTGCTCAGGGAAGCATAACAACAACAAGTAGTATCAAGGAAAAGGAAGCAGCAGCAGTACTGCACAGCAGGGGAAAGAAAGCAGCAGCAGCAGCACAAGCAGTGGAAGGGAAGCAGCAAGCCAAGGGGAAGAAAACAGTGGGGCAATAATACAGAGGCAGTTAGCCTAAGTCAAAGACAATGGAGAAAATTTACAATGGAAGCAATACAGGGCAACACAGGGCAAAAGCAACACAGGGCAAAAGCAACACAGGGCAAAAAGGATGAAAATTTACAATGGCAAAAGCAAACAGCACAAAAGACACTGCAACTACAAGCAGAGAACAATGGAAGTGAACCAAGGCCTAAGCCAAGGGCAGGGGAGATGGTGAAGCTAACAGTGATGACAATGCAAGGCCAAGGCAGTGGCTCTAGGCATACAAATGGAATGGAAAGAGAATTAGCTTGCTATGAGCACTAATTTCTCCCATTGCTCAATCAAAACAATGCATCCTAAGCATACAAATGGAATGGAAAGAGAATTAGCTTGCTATGAGCACTAATTTCTCCCATTGCTCAATCAAATCAGTGCACTGAGGTTTCTAGCCTAACATTCCACTAAACATGTATCACATAACAGGTACATTAAC
>NW_020652393.1:0-1592 GCF_003573695.1 Papaver somniferum | reverse complement strand
TTTGGTTTTTGAATGGGATCAAGCCCACTATTTGTTTTGTGTTTGCTTTGGCTCAGCTGGTTTGAAAACGTTTGGTGAAACTGAGTCCAAAATCTCGGCCTAGAATTTGGGTACTCGACCCACTAACGAGTTAACCTAGCGTGATCGGTTACAAGCTCAGCTGGGTTTAAAAACCCAGAATACAAAATACCAGTCCAATTTAAACAAGCTCACAAAAATTAAATACAAGCCCACAAATTAAACAAACAAGCCCACAAAAATTAATTACAAACCCAACAGAAAATAAAAAGCCCAAAAATTGGCTTTAATATTACAAGCCCACAATTAAAAATGGAAGCCCACAGGTTGGGTTCTCTTAAATGGGTTACCTTTTTAGCAGAGCCCAGCTGCTCTGATATTGTTGCAAAAACCCAGTTGGGCTTTGGTTCTTTTCCTTGGTGGCGTCCCAGCAGAGGAAAAACAGGTTCAGAATAGCAGGTCCAACAGCAAATGAAGTGAAGCAGATGCAGATGCAAATGCTATGCAGTGAAATGCAAAAATAGCTAATAAAACAACAAGAAAAACATAGCACCAGTCCCCGGCAGCGGCGCCAAAAACTTGGTGTCCCCGGCAGCGGCGCCAAAAACTTGGTGGGCCCGGAGATGTGTGAAAATTAAGCGTAATAAAAACGGGCCTACAGTAATACCGCAAGTGCACGGTCGTCGGTTGTAGCTCGTGCAAGTACGGGTCGATCCACAGAGATTGGGAGTGTTTGGAGTTTCTAGCTATTTGGGCTCTAAATTGGCTATTGGGCTTCTAATTGTGCTTTGGGCTTAGTGGGTTTTTGTAACAATGAAATGGTTTTAGGCTCAGTGGGTTTTTTGGATTGACTGTGAACTTATGGGCTTTTGGTCTTTTGAGTTGCACTGGGCTTTGGGCTAACAGTGAATTGGGCTCAATGTAACAGTGAATTGGGCCTTAGACCTTAACCTGAACTGTGGCTGGGCTTTTAGTATGATTTGGGCCTTAGATGGAGCTAGGCTTTTAGCTATGAACCTGGCTTTTAGCCTTTGGTTTCAATGAACTGAACTTGGGCTCAGTGTTGAAGTGAGCTTTGGAGCAGCAGCAGACAAGGCTGGGCTGGAGAAGAAGCAGCAGCAGCAATGGTGGCTTCAGCAGTAGCAGAAGCAGTGCACAGCAGCAGCAAAAGCAGTGCACAGCAGCAGCACAACAACAGCAAGTAGTAGCAGCAGCAGAACAAGGCAGTGAATGCAGTAACAAGAACAGGAGAAACACAAGAGAAGAAAGAGCAAATAGTGGCAGTGAAACTGTGATATTTACAAAGCAATGAAGATGGTAGTGAAATAATGAGACAATGGAAATGAAGCAATAAACACAAGGTAACAGTGAAGTAAATGTGACAGTACAATGAAACTACAAGCAGAGAACAATGGAACCAAGGCCTAAGCCAAGGGTAGTGGAGATGGTGAAGGTGAGCAACAACAAAAAATGAAAGGCAAAGTTGGGAGCCTAGGCATACTACTAGAGTGGGAAGAGAACCAGTTTTCTCACAGTCACTAGTGAGCACTAGTTTCTCCCCACTGCTCAATCAA
>NW_020652392.1:0-849 GCF_003573695.1 Papaver somniferum | reverse complement strand
TTTTCCCCATTCTTCTTCATGTTCAGTAATTAGAGATCAAAATTGTTTACATGTAGAAATCAAAGGCGAGAGAGTTGGAATGGAGGAACCTAGAACTAGGTGAGAACTTAGAAAGAACACGGAGAAGGAACATTCATAATGATGTTTGGTTTTCAAATTAATCAAGTTTTTCTTATATATGTTTTCGCACTTGCAGAAAGAAAACAAGAAGAAGATAAATGAAAAGAAAATGGAGAGTTTCGTTTTAGGGTTTGATTAGAATTGATTTAATCGTGGCCATTGATTTGAGTTTCACGTTTAGACCCGGACACTATATAGCCAATATAACTGGCGTTATGACATAGTTAGGGTGTTTTATTATTCTTTAAGGCTAATATGGTATTAACATGTATTCTATTACAGAATTAAAATTCAGTGTAGTCAACACATTGACTTGACGGTCATTGACGGGTCAAGGTACCAACCCTTAATATTTGAAATATTGGGTACCAAAGCTAGGTGTTGGACATTTGTTAAGTACCAAACGTTAAATAACCCTTTTTTCTTTTAGTCTATGAAATGTCTCTTCTCGGAAATTTCATTAGGATCTCGTTCTTGTACCTTTGACAATTTTATTGACAAAAAGGGGGGGAATGAATGTGTAGTTCTACTACATATACATATGGTTTTCAGATCATTGTGTAAGAGGGAGTGGTTTCCATGTGAGATGGAGTATTGATTAAGGGGGAGTGATACATATCACCGTAATATTATTGTTAAAGTCGTGATGCAATTGGACTTTGATGTTACATGATAATACTATGTCACTGTATAATGATGATCGAGAATCTCGATTTCTCTCATTGTTAT
>NW_020652391.1:0-849 GCF_003573695.1 Papaver somniferum | reverse complement strand
TTTTCCCCATTCTTCTTCATGTTCAGTAATTAGAGATCAAAATTGTTTACATGTAGAAATCAAAGGCGAGAGAGTTGGAATGGAGGAACCTAGAACTAGGTGAGAACTTAGAAAGAACACGGAGAAGGAACATTCATAATTATGTTTGGTTTTCAAATTAATCAAGTTTTTCTTATCTATGTTTTCGCACTTGCAGAAAGAAAACGAGAAGAAGATAAATGCAAAGAAAATGGAGAGTTTCGTTTTAGGGTTTGATTAGAATTGATTTAATCGTGGCCATTGATTTGAGTTTCGCGTTTAGACCCGGACACTATATAGCCAATATAACTGGCGTTAGGACATAGTTAGGGTGTTTTATTATTCTTTAAGGCTAATATGGTATTAACATGTATTCTATTACAGAATTAAAATTCAGTGTAGTCAACGCATTGACTTGACGGTCATTGACGGGTCAAGGTACCAACCCTTAATATTTGAAATATTGGGTACCAAAGCTAGGTGTTGGACATTTTTTAAGTACCAAACGTTAAATAACCCTTTTTTCTTTTAGTCTATGAAATGTCTCTTCTCGGAAATTTCATTAGGATCTCATTCTTGTACCTTTGCCAATTTTATTGACAAAAAGGGGGGGAATGAATGTGTAGTTCTACTACATATACATATGGTTTTCAGATCATTGTGTAAGAGGGAGTGGTTTCCATGTGAGATGGAGTATTGATTAAGGGGGAGTGATACATATCACCGTAATATTATTGTTAAAGTCGTGATGCAATTGGACTTTGATGTTACATGATAATACTATGTCACTGTATAATGATGATCGAGAATCTCGATTTCTCTCATTGTTAT
>NW_020652390.1:0-862 GCF_003573695.1 Papaver somniferum | reverse complement strand
TGAAACTAGTTATAGAGTTGTTCAATTGTTAATATTCTCATAGAAGTATACAAGACACAATTGAAGCAAAATCGGTTTTGATTCACTCGAATAGATTCATGAACATTATAGCCACGGTTTGCAAAGATTGCATTCCTTATTATATAAATGTATTTGTTCATGAGTATGTAAACATACATAACCGACTTTAGAACTTAACCCACTCAGGTATGCAAACGGGTACGCATACCTTAGTTCCCGAACTTGGTCTTGTTCGCTAGTATGCAAACAGGTATGCATACTATCATTCATGACCGAACTCAGTTGAATTAGTACGCATACGGTATGCATACTATAGTTCCCGGACTTCAACTGTTGAATCAGTACGCATACGAGTATGCATACTAAATTCCCGGACTTGGAATACACATGCAACAATTAGCATACAAGTACGCATATTGTGCTATATCCAATCAAAGGTTAATTGTTCTAAACTCCCATTTCAATCATTGAAACACTCTTGGAAGACGAGAATAGCTGTCTCACACAAACTTTTAGCTTCAATGCAATTTTCAAGTGATCGAATGATCAATACGAAACATTCTGAGTCTACATCAAATGACTGTCTCACACAAATCATGTAAGATGTTACCAGGCGATTTTCACATGATCATCTTTTGACTTTCATCAAGAATAAAAGATGAATTTGGCTAAAACGAAAGTTTACCAATTAAACTCAGCTCGAAATATCAAATATGTATAATGTAACGTCTATATAGCTATACGACTTTTGTCTCAATAAGAGATAGAATAGAAATAGACTCCTGAGTGATAGATGAGTTCGAGTCTCCACATACCTTTTGTTGATGAAGTTCCACAAGCT
>NW_020652389.1:0-473 GCF_003573695.1 Papaver somniferum | reverse complement strand
CATACTGTGTTGTATCCATACAAAGGTTAATTGTTCTAAACTCCCATTTCAATCATTGAAACATCCTTAGAAGACGACAATGGCTGTCTCACACATACCATTAGCATATAAGTAATTTTCAAGTGATTGAATGATCAATATGAAATTTTCCGAGTCGACATCAAATGATTGTCTCGCACAACTCTTGTAAGATTTTTCAAGGTAATTTTCACATGATGATCTTTTGACTTATTATTTAGTTTCCAACAAATAAATTGTTTCCAACTAAAATCGTCAAGAATAATGATGAATGTAGCTAAAGCAAAAATCTTTCAACAAATATTTCGAGAAATAGATAAGCGAGATAAACTCGGCTCGAAATATCAAATGTGTATAATATAGGAGTCTATATAGCTATACGACTTAGTCTCATTAGGAGATAAAATAGAATAGACTTCTGAGTGATAGATAAGTTTTAGTCTCCACATACCTTT
>NW_020652388.1:0-294 GCF_003573695.1 Papaver somniferum | reverse complement strand
TTTTGAAACATTGAGGACAATGTTTAGTTTAGGTTTGGGGGTATAGAGTAGATGCCACGATAATTTGCCATAATTGAAAACGAACTCCTTCTTTTTTTGAAAAAATTGAAAAAATTCCAAAAAAAAAATTGAAAAATCAAAATTGAAAAAAATTAAAAAAATTAAAAAAAAAAAATCATAAAAATGAAGCTCATTTACCTTGAAATGTTGACTCTTGTGCAAATATGTATTTTTATTAGGAGTCTTAGTCTAGATATTTAGGCACCCTGATTCTAGCACAATTCACATAGTGAT
>NW_020652387.1:0-446 GCF_003573695.1 Papaver somniferum | reverse complement strand
AACCTCAACTACACATTCTATCTTAATCCGAGACTTAGCTATAAGTAGACTAGAAATCAAGACTTATAGTTTTGGAAACTAAACTTGACAAATAAGCTTGAGATAACAACGCTTGAGAGTTCGATCGAGCAGTGCTCTAACAATCTCCTCCTTTGTCAATTTTACTTACAAAATTATTAATACATATGGATTACAAAATAAACAAACTTTGTGGCTTCTCATCCAAATGCTTGATTTCCTTGGTTCTTCAATATTATTCGAAATCTTCGTCACTTCCAAGTACTCTAGTGATTCTGAACGTGTTCAACTCAGCATCATAGTTATTGAAGATCCGTAGCTATAATCAAAATGTTTCGACGAAAAAAGGTTGGGTTTTAGATTCTTACCGAATTAGAGTTATTATTGTCTGAGAAATGACGATTAATTGTCGTTGATGGAAAAAAAAA
>NW_020652386.1:0-580 GCF_003573695.1 Papaver somniferum | reverse complement strand
CATGCTTGTGGGGGTCACTTTAGTGCTAGGAAAACTGCTGCTAAGATATTGCAGTGTGGATTCTATTGGCCTTTGTTGTTTAAAGACTCCCACAGTTACTGTGTGACTTGTGAACGTTGCCAGAAATTAGGAACCATTTGCCGTAGGAACATGTTGCCCTTGAACCCTATTTTAGTTGTGGAGGTCTTTGACATGTGGGGTATTGACTTTATAGGTCTGTTTCCTAATTATTTTGGTAACTTATACATCCTTGTCGCTGTAGACTATGTCTCTAAGTGGATTGAGGCGGCTGTGTGTAAAACCAATGACCATAGGGTTGTGATTGAGTTCTTGAAAAATAATATACTTACACGTTTTGGTACACCGCGAGCTATAATTAGTGATGGAGGGTCGCACTTTTGTAATGGACCTTTTAGGATTTTGATGAAGAAATATGGTATTACACATAAGGTAGCTACCCCGTATCATCCACAGACTAGTGGTCAGGTAGAAGTTTCCAATAGGGAGATAAAACGTATATTAGAGAAAACAGTTAATCCTAATCGGAAAGACTGGTCGTCTAGGCTTACTGATGCCTTAT
>NW_020652385.1:0-514 GCF_003573695.1 Papaver somniferum | reverse complement strand
TATTGTAGTTCACACTACAAATACATATGGTTTTCGGATCATTGTGTAAGGGGGAGCGGTTTCCATGATCGAGATGGAGTATTGACTAAGGGGGAGTGATACATATCACCGTAGTATTATTGTTAAAGTCGTGATATAATTGGATGTTGATGTTATATAATAATATTATGACACTGTATAATAATGATCGAGAATCTCGATTTCTCTCATTGTTATATCTACGGATCTTCAACAACGATGGTGCTAAACTTACAACCTTTGGGATCATTGGAGTACTTGGAAGGAAAAATATTTCAAGGAACGTTGAAGATTAGACTATGGAATAGGAGCCACTAAAGTTTACCTTTTTTGTATTCCATATGTATTAATAGTTTTGTCACTAAAATTGACAAAGGGGGAGATTGTTAGAGCATAGCTCGGTCAACCTCGCATGCGTTTCTATCTCAAGCATGTTTGTCAATGTTAGTGATCAAAACTATAAGTCTTGATTTCTAGCCTACATAGCTAAGTCTCG
>NW_020652384.1:0-571 GCF_003573695.1 Papaver somniferum | reverse complement strand
ATTGTTATTCATCCACTTGCTATTCTGTTGTCTTCTTCAGCTACATGAAGAACCAATTCTCAGCAGTATGATCAGAGGTTATGTTTTACCATCTGCAGCAGCCGCAACGCTCGGTGTCCTAGTTGCGGAGATTGCATATAGGAAACAGTTGAAGGAGGAGTACCTAGGCAAGTTATCATCCTTTTCCATTCCTGGGGGAATTCATTTCCGCTTTTAAAGTAATTATTATGATATTAAGAAGCTGAAATTCCAACGTAGCAATCTAAAAATAATAATTATTCACTAAAGATCGTGTTTTTATTTGCACATATAATATTCATGCTCTATCATATATCCCTGAACCCGCCGTGTATCAGTGATCTAACAAACCGTTCCACTCATATTTATTGAAATTGATTTAACAACCTTAATTGACAGTAAAGCTTTTCTTTTTAATAAATTTTTTCATTCTTTTCTTTTAGTGATGTTCCTCGTTCTTTATTGCAGCAATTGAAAGGGAACTGTCAGCTGAAAGTGCCAACTAGCTTCAAGGTTAACTTCTGTAAGTTAAACAGAGCGGATAAACCCCACT
>NW_020652383.1:0-1649 GCF_003573695.1 Papaver somniferum | reverse complement strand
CGAACTGGCGAAAGTCTCTTTGCCGAGATTTTCTGCTGAGTTTGGAAAACTCCACCGGTTGTCTTAAGTCCGCGAACTTGTTTGTGAGCTTAAGAGGTTATGATCTAAAGATGTGCTCTGAACATGAAACTTAAATTACTAAGGAATGCTTTATGCAAACCGTGGCTATAAAGTTCATGATCGGATTCAATCGAATCATCTTTGTTTCAATTGTGTCTTGTGTAGTTACATAAGATCTCATACCAATTGAACAACTCTTTAACTAGTTTATTTGAGTCAATTGAACTAGTTATGGTGAAGAAGAACAAGGTTAATATGAAATGCTCATATGGTTAACCTTTTGGGTTACTATGTTGAACCAACATACACGTACACGTTTGGGCATGGTTTTTACAAACCCAGTAAACGTCTATCCAAGTGTGTGTGACAAGCTAAGTTTTCGATATAACGTTTGATAAATATTAGCTTGAATCTAAATCAGGTTTTCATCTAACGGTGAATATGGATTGCTTTGTAACTAAGGAAAAACCCTGATTTGAAGACTATATAAAGGAGACACTAGCATTGTGCAAAACTAATACCCACACGTCTGTGTGATACTAGTGCGCTCGCTAGAGTCGATTCTCCTTTAACCTTTGGTTTTCTTCTCTAAAACCAGGTTAACGATTTAAAGACTTCATTGGGATTGTGAAGCCAGACCGATACTACTTTTATCGTAGTTATGTGATCTGATCTTGCATCTTCTATCGTACGAGTACAATCTTTGATTGGCTTGAGATCGTGAGAGTTCTCCGATAGGCAAGATAAAGAAGTCACAAACATCTTCGTCTCACTGTTTGTAATTCCTCGACAAACCGCCTGTGTAGTCAGGAAGGATTGTAGAGAGGTGATTGATTAATCTAGGTTGTTCTTCGGGAATATAAGACCGGATTATCAATTGGTTCTTGTTCACCTTGATTTCATATCTTAAGACGGAACAAAACATAGGGTTTATCCGTGGGAGATAGAATTATCCTTTGATAGACTTTTCTGTGTGAGACGAATTTGTTTATTATCAAGTCTGCGATTTTGGGTTGCAGCAACTCTTGGTTGTGGGTGAGATCAGCTAAGGGAATCAAGTGCGCAGTATCCTGCTGGGATCAGAGGCGTAGGAGTACAACTGTACCTTGGATCGGTGGGAGACTGATTGGGGTTCAACTATAGTCCAGTTCGAAGTTAGCTTGTAGTAGGCTAGTGTCTATAGAGGCTTAATACAGTGTGTATTCAATATGGACTAGGTCCCGGGGTTTTTCTGCATTTGCGGTTTCCTCGTTAACAAAACTTCTGGTGTCTGTGTTATTTCTTTTCTGCATTATATTTTATATAATTGAAATAATACAGGTTGTGCGTTCGTGATCATCAATTGGAAATCCAACCTTTGGTTGTTGATTGATATTGATTGATCCTTGGACATTGGTCTTTGGTACCGTCCAAGTTATTCCTTGTATTTGATAAAGACTCTCTATTGATTTTAGCTTGAGTAAAAATCAAATCAAGAGAGAGATATTAACTCCTTGAGATACTTTTATCTAGATTGAGTCTGACTGTCTAGTTGATTCTCTAGCAAAGTATTTCGGAGTTAGTCCATACAAATTGCTAAGCGAAATATT
>NW_020652382.1:0-302 GCF_003573695.1 Papaver somniferum | reverse complement strand
GGGGGGGGGGGAATATAGTCCTATGTATAGTTTGGTCCATGTATAGTCCATACATATAAGTCGGTTTTGCTGTAAAGACTCCAATGTAATATGCCCATTAAGCTTAATATAAATACATGCCTCTGGCACCCTAATAGGGTTAAGAGAGCTTATACAATTGTTCACTGTCTAACTGTTGCGATAGGACTAACTGTTGCGAAAGGAACGTAAGGGTTCGGCAAAAAGTCACATAGGACTAACTGTTGCGATAAATGAGGTAAAAGGCACAATCTTCCTTTGGGGTGCTAGGGCTAAGTGGTTTT
>NW_020652381.1:0-1087 GCF_003573695.1 Papaver somniferum | reverse complement strand
GGATCAGATCTTCCGGAATTACTTACTTTTGTTTTGAATTTTTTCTAATATGCATGCAGACTTGTGCAATAAAAATAATCGCTTCATCAGGTTAATCCTAGAAATTTCCTAGTTGGTCCACAAAACCAGGCCCAGCTTATCATGTAGTTTAGCGGGAGAAACCAGTTACTGGATAGTCCAAAAAGGTTTAAAAATAGTAAAATTACTGTGTTACCCCTAATAAAACCCGTTACACAGGAGTCATGAGGAGTTATTCAGTTTCGCATCTCCTTTTTCAGTTCCTTTTTCAGCCGTTTTCATTCTTTAGTTTTCTCTTCTTCAAAGAAACCTAGGTCATTCTTCTCCTAAATCTAAAAGAAACTCCTAAATATAGAAGAATCCCATTTACCAGCAATCAAAATTAGGTTTGTTAATTTGATTTTTCGTTACATTCAATTGATTCAATTGATTACGAAACCAGCAAAAAGTAGGTCAGTTCGATTACTGCTGATGATTATGAAACCAGCAAAAACAAGAAGAAATTAGAGAAGAAATGGTTACGAATAGAAGAATTAAGAGGAAAATTAGAGAAGAAATTGTAGAAGAAACTCCTTCACCAGCAAAAAAAAGAAGAAGAACTGTTGATGATTCTCCAAAAGAAAACACTCCCGCTGCTAGATCACCAACAACAAGAAGTATGAGTAAAACTATTACTCCTTAACCAACAAAGAGGAAAAAAGCAAATGTAGAAAAAGGTAATCAGAATAAACCTAATTATCTCTTATGTACTGTTGCTAGATTACATATGTACTTTTGGGTAGATTACTTATCTCTTATGTAGGATATTTTGTTTTGATACTGGTTTTGGTTTACAACAGCAACAAAAAGAAAAAGAAAGGTTGCAGTAGCATAAAAGGAGACAAAGGATGATATTCCTTCACCAAAATCAAAGGGAAAGAAATCACTTGTCCTGAAAGCTGCTACTCCTTCACCAAAAGCACTAAGGGTGGGAAAAGCAAATGGGAAGAAAGCAAATCTACCCCTGAAAGAAGGTAGAATTCTTTTTGATTCAGCATGTAGGTGATACGAGGGGACGCTGCCCCCTCGA
>NW_020652380.1:0-628 GCF_003573695.1 Papaver somniferum | reverse complement strand
GTTGGATTGGACCATATGTTGTTACTAATGTTTTTCCTTATGGTGCAGTTGAAATTACTAGTCTTAGAGACAACTCGGTTTCCAAGGTCAACGGCCATAGATTGAAGCCATACTATGAGAACATCGCTTATGTGAATTTGGACGAACTTCCATTTGAAGATGTACTCCCTCTGGAGGAGTAATGTGAAGCAAGGGCTAAGTGGGGACATCGAATTTAAAACAAGCGCTTCATGGGAGGAAACCCATAGGTTTTGTATTTCTTATCCTTTTGCTTTTTATTTTTGTTTGTTTATTTTTCTTGTTCCATATCATGTTAGGATTTCCCACCTTGAATTTACTAGGACGATTCAATTACATTGAGGACAATGTAAGGTTTAAGTGTGGGGGAGTGGTTAAGCATATTTTAAAAAAAAGGCATAAAACCTCCAAGTTGTAGAGATTTTAGAGGCACTATCATACTTCTAGGTATGTTTACATAGAGAATTCTGACCGACATAACTGAACTTGGAAGTGTTAGGGAACTACGTTCGGATTTCTTGCTTGTTAGAGTGTTAAATAATGGATTTAATCATGCCGGTGATGCAAATTAGGAGCAGGGAGAAATGCATTATTAGAGTTGCTGATCAAT
>NW_020652379.1:0-649 GCF_003573695.1 Papaver somniferum | reverse complement strand
TGATGATGGAGATGGGTAAACAACAGGAGCGACGTAAGCAGGAGGTGGTGGTGACGGCGATGGGTACACTACAGGAGCTACATAAGCTGGAGGTGGTGGTGATGGAGATGGATACACTACGGGAGCGACGTAAGCTGGTGGTGGTGGTGATGGAGATGGATACACTACGGGAGCAACGTAAGCTGGTGGTGATGGTGATGGCGATGGATAAACTATGGGTGCGACGTAGGCTGGTGGTGGTGGTGATGGAGATGGGTAAACTACGGGAGCGACGTAAGCTGGAGGAGGTGGTGATGGAGATGGATAAACAACAGGAGCCACGTAAGCAGGTGGTGGCGGTGATGGGTAAACTTTGGGAAGATTTATGTCGGCAATAACCTCCACAACTGGTTTCTTGTAGGGAGTTTCTTTGTAGTTGGGTGTATATGGTTCGTACTCAGCTAGCACCACATTGATCAGAACGAAAAAGGTAAAAGCATGAACCAGACAAGCTGAGAGCCTCGCCATATTGAATAGTGGAGGCAACGGAGAAAGAGAGAATATCTGTTAAGTTGTGGTGTTGAAGAAAGAGGCTTCTACACCCATTTATATAGAGCAACGCGTGATTACTTTTTCTTCCTTGCCAAGTACAATATATTGAATAATACAC
>NW_020652378.1:0-850 GCF_003573695.1 Papaver somniferum | reverse complement strand
AAATGTAATCCTTGTCGCAGGAAGCACGAATGCACTTAGCACGTGCATCAAGCCTTTAAACCACTTAGTGACCCAAGTGGACGAGTTATAGTCTCGTGAGGGTTTACATAGAGATGTACCCACAAAACCTTACCAAAAACTACCCTAAAAACCTAACCAAATACCGCTAAACCTATCATTCTTCTTAGGAAGAATCCGTCTCCGATTTACCCAGCTGGTGGTACTCCGTGACTTTGCTTACAATGTGGTTCACGTTGGCATCAAACATGAATGCTTCCCCCTTTTCCTGTAAGTAACGCGTTTTCACGGCTTCATGCTACAAAAACAACACAAAAACTTAGTAGTTTGTTACATAAAATTTGAAAAAGAGTGGATTGTGTCGAATTAATCATAAAGATACTTACAAGTTGTTGAGGGAACAATCTATTGCGGGTAGCGTGCTTGATCCAGTGTTTCATTTTTAGATACTCAACCACCACATTTAGGATGATGTCGTGTCGTTGCTCGATTTGTAGAGCAGTTCTTCCTTTCGGGTTACCGTAATCGTGAATAAACTTGTTAAAAATCTTCAACCACATAGAATCCCGCGTGTTGTTATCTATAGTTGAAGGACGAGTTTCGGCGTACCATGCTTGGGTGATTGCTAAATCTTCCTCGGAGTCGAACGATGCCATTTGTTGTATGTGGGATTAGGTACTATACTAAGTTATTTATATATGATTATTCTAAGGTTTAGGGTTTCTAAGTTAAGAGGCTCAAGGAGGTATTTAAGAACACACGAGTTTTGGTCTTTTGGGTCCAAGTATTAGCTCTCCTTATATAGAGAAAAACCTCAACGACTAGTTTTTTT
>NW_020652377.1:0-14351 GCF_003573695.1 Papaver somniferum | reverse complement strand
CGCAACTAATCAATCAAGTCTATCAAAGATAAACTGATTCTAGTTGGATCCCAGCTGACCAAGGTTTATGCAATAAATCCACAAGATACGAAAACTAATAATACTAATTCTTCATCTTCTAATCTTCTATTTCCTTCAAATACCTACACAACAACACTTGAATCCTCTTGTGATCAATCAGGCACATAATGTAGTCTGTTAACAATGGATTATCACAAGATGTCTTTAGAACTGAAGATGGTTCTAAAGATCCCATCGATCCTTTGATCTAGTTTGAGAGAGCCTTATATCAGTAGAGAAGGTTCTCAAGAATAAACAAACTAGGTGCAATCAAAGTTACAACAACCGTTAGTCAACCAAATCAATAATTGAAAACTAATAACACTGCAATTATCTAGTTCCCCACCAATAGTACTCGTAGAGCTTCTTGATCTCGCAGAAGTCTTTAAACTAGCTGTCGTAAGAGATTTCACCTAATTAGGGTACTTTCCTCTCCGAATAGATGGCTCCACCAGAAACTACAAGAAATGAAGTTTGCCCAGCTCTTAGGATAGTTTGCAAGAAATCCAAACTCAAGTATTTATAGACCAAGGTTATTTGGACAACAAGGAAATTCCAAAACCTTAAATATTCTCAAGATATGCATTAAAGTACCTATATTCCGTTTCCTATTTCCAATTAATTGTTAGAGCATTGCTCGGTCGAACTCGCAAGCGTTGCTATCTCAAGCTTGTTTGTCAAGTTTAGATGATCACAACTATAATTCTTGATTTCTAATCTACTTATAGCTATGTCTCGGATTAGGATAAAATGTGTAGTTGAGCTTTAGACTTCATGACGTTCATCGATTGAAGACGGAGATCTACTGGAGAGAGATTGGAGGAACTTCATCAACAAAAGGTATGTGGAGACTAAAACTTATCTATTACTCAAAAGTTTATTCTATCTATCTCCTAATGATACTAAGTCGTACAACTATATAAACTTTTATATTATACACATTTGATATTTCGGGCTGAGTTTAATTCGGTTATCTATTTCTCGAAATATGTGTTGAAAGATTTTTTCTATAGCTACGTTCACCATATTTTTGACGAGTTTAGTTGGAAACAATTTATTTATTGGAAACCAAATAATAAGTCAAAAAATGATCATGTGAAAATTGCCTTGAAACATCTTACATGATTTGTGTGAGACACTCATTTGATGTCGACTCAGAAAGTTTTGTATTGATAATTCAATCACTTAAAAATTAATTATAAGATAATAGTTTGTGTGAGACATCTATTGTCGTCTTCTAAGGATATTTCAATGATTGAAATGGGAGTTTAGAACAAGTTAACCTTTGTCTGGATACATCACAGTATGCATACTAGTATGCAAACTGTTGTGGTATGATTCAGGTCCAGTATAAAAATAGTTTTAAATGTTAAAGTCCGGGAACCAAGTTTTCATACCAGTATGCGAACGGTTCTAACTGAGTTACGGTTTGGGATAGCAGTATGCATACCGGTTTGCGAACTGCTGGACAAAGACCAAAGTTCGGAACTTTAGTCTGCGTACCCGTTTGCAAACTTAGTGGTTAATTTTCTAAATCGGTTAAGTATGTTTTCATACTCATGAACAAATACATTTATAAATTAAGGAATGCAATCTTTGCAAACCGTGGTTTAATGTTCATGAATTGATTCTCATGAATCAATCCGATTTTGATTTAATTGGTTCATATATATTTCTATGTAATGGTTAACAATTGAATAACTTTATTTGAAACAGAATTAAATTCATTTGATTATATTTCATGTTTGATTGATCATCATATTTGATCTAGAAGTATTAGATAAATGTGGTTAAGACAAAAGTATTCATATGGCTAACTTCGGTTAACTATTATTGAGCCAACTCAATATACACGTTTAGGTACGGTTACCCATATCTAAATGAAAGTATATTTCATTTGTGTGTAACAAGCGAAGACCATCTAACGGTGGAGAGATATTTATTTGGTTTTAAGTAGACTTAACTTGAATCTTAAATCAGATTTTCATCTAACGGTGAATATTGAATGCTTTGTTACTAAGCTATCTTACCTTTGATTGAAAGCAAACCTTGATTTGAAAGACTATATAAGGGAGAACTCTAGCAACTGGAAAACCTAATCCCGACACTATCCTGTGTCCTACTTGTGACTAGAGCCGATTCTCCTTTAACCTAGGTTTTCCCAAAACTATTATAGGTTAACGACTTGAAGACTTCATTTGGAATTCCTGAAGCCAGACCCAACTATTTTCTTTATAGTTGCATGATCTGATCTTACTTGTTCTATAATATTGAGTACTATATTCTCTAAGATTAACTCGAGATTTATCTCGATAGGTAAGATATAAAAAGTAATCACAAATCTCTTCGTCTCATTCTTTGTGATTCCACAATAACTTCCTCTACCACCATATAGTTAAGCTATTGTGAGGTGATTGATATTTCCAGGTTGTTATTCGGTAATATAGGAACGGATTATCAATTGGTTCATGTTCACCTTGATTTATCAAAAGACGGAACAAAACCTTCATAGGTACTTCTGTGAAAGACAAATTTATCTATCAGAATATACTTATCTGTGGGAGACAGATTTGTTTATAAGTCTTCGACTTTGGGTTGTAAAAACTCTTAGTTGTGGGTGAGATCAGCTAAGGGAATCAAGTGCGTAGAGTCCTGCTGGGATTCAGAAACGTAAGGAACGCGAATGTACCTTAATCGGTGTAAGACTTGGTTAGGGCTAAACTACATTTCAGTTCGGAGTTAACTTGTAGTAGGCTAGTGTCTGTAGCGGCTTAATACAGTGTGGTGTTCAAACTGGACTAGGTCCCCGGGTTTTTCTGCATTTGCGGTTTTCCCGTTAACAAAACTTTTGGTGTCTGTGTTATTTCTTTTCCGCATTATATTTGTTTATATAATTGAAATATTATAGGTTGTGCGTAGTTCCATCAATTGGTAAATCCAACCTTTGGTAGTTGATATAAATTGATTGACACTTGAGCATTGGTCTTTGGTACCGTCCAAGTTATTTCTCATATCAATCAGGCTCATAGATTTCTATCTGTTCGATTGCATATTGTATTGAGAAATTGAGAAATAACTCTTTGGTATATTTCTTGATTGAGCTCGCTTTATAAGTTGGTTCTCTCGGAATTATATTGGAGTTAGTCCATACAGATTTCCGAACGAATTATTGGGTATGGTTGTTATACTCCCGTTTTTTCATTAATGTTAAACAACATTTCTGAAAACTCTCATAGAAAAATTTCTATTATTAGTCTAGCGCATTAACTAATAATATTTTCTAGAGTATATGTTCTAATTGCTGGTAATTAAAACATATATGATGAAAATCATAATTAAATGCTTTTCAATATTTCGGACCAGGGATCACCTTGAGTATCAAGGAATATTTTTAACAATAAATGATAAGAGTTATGTACATGTTCAAATATGTCGACATCTGGAAGCTTCTTAACTTGACAAATCCAACACCCAAATTCACACACACCATGAAGAAATATGTGAACAATGGTTATTAGTTTTGTACATGGAACCGATTAAACTATCACTTTAAAATATGTTGTGACCGGTTATAACATGATTCCCGATACAGGCCGTAATCGGTTACACCTTGCTCACAAAGTAGCTTGTGATCGGTTACACCTTGCTTCTCGAGTTAGCTTCTGATCAGTTACACTTTGCTTCCCAAAGGTAGATTGTGATCGATTAAAACTAAATTCCAAATTCATCTTGTGACCGGTTATACCTTGGTTCCAAAGTAACTTATGACCGGTTAAAACTTGCATTCCAATATAGCTTATGACCGGTTATACCTTGATTTATAATGTAGCTTGTGGCCGATTACAACTAGCTATATTATATAGGCTATGACCGGTTATACCTCAAGTCTCAACAAAGTTAATATAGGTTCTACCAAAGTCATCTTCCATTGGTCATACAAAAGATATTCAAAGAATAACAAGACCAATCATGATTTCCCTTTCGATTATGAAAACAAATTCATACATCTACTTCTTTAATTTCATGTAAAGATACATAGTTTTCTAGGATGAAATCATACCTATATAATGCATACATAATCAAATAAACAGTATATTGATGTCGTATTTACGAAGTTCCAAAAGATAAACATTCATACTTCGTAAGTTTTCCTTGACACTTTGATCATACTATTATGACCAAGTCTCACCACTAGAGTATTATATACAATATATACAGCTTCACATGTTATGTTTTCAATATAGCACGACCTGAAAGATACTTATGAATAGAAACAAGATCAAGCCAATATTACTAACCTCAAGTGGAAGGATGATGTTGTTGTGGTGGTCGTTACTTCTTCTCATTCTTCAGGTCTTCAGAGTAATACTTGTATGTCTCAACATTCCTAGACTTTGTAGTCTAACCTAAACGAAGTTGACTCTAGTATTTAATCAAAAGACTCTAGATGAGTTTTGATACTAAAATATGACAACCAAATGTTCAACCGAGATATGCTTTAACACTTATATTAAAGACAAAATCTAATCTCCTCATACAAGAAGTCTGAGACAAAGACATACAACTTAATATTTTGACTAAAGAGAATATGAATCTCCCTGTCAAAGTAAAAGTTCTTGATAAAACACTAATTCAAGAACAAGGATTTCAATCTAAGAGTCTGACTAATAAATCAATTATAATTTCTTCTGATGAAGAAACCATAAATTTTTGCTCTACTTTTACAGATCGTGATAACAAGTCATGTTTGATCAGATCTGAAACAAATCATGATGATGAAGATAATCTGCCTAATAACATCAACTCAAAAGAGAGTGAAAAGACTTTTTCTACAACTAGTGATGATCAAACAAAATCTAATTCAAAGGAAACTTTGAACCAATTCCGTACAAAGGGTCATAAGAAATGTAGTCTTCAGTCTCTTAACAAGAAACTTGTATTGCTTCAAAATACACTTGTCAGAGTGTTGAAAGAAGTATCTTGTCTTAAAGGATTGAAAGATCATTCCTCAGTAGAAAGACATACTATAACCCAAACCGATAAAATCAACTCAAATTGTTCAAACGAAAGAGTTAATAATCACTTTTAGAAAAATATTCCACCTCACTCATTTCGGAATAGTCTCGGTTCACATGAAGGTAGTTTACCTACTAAATTTTTTCCAGAAGAAAGGGAAGGAGACAATGACTGTAAGAAAATCAATCAGAAGTAGGTTCCAAAAAATCCTACAATTGTTTATGATGATCAAACTGATGTATATGATAAGGAAATCCTTAGAATGAGAAGATCATATGAAAATCTCATCAACAGAATTAAGAGGGATTTTTCTATCTCTGAAAAATTCTCACATTGGTTCATTTTCTTCTCATGATCCCACTTGCACCATCACAAGGAAAGATCAAATTCTTGAGATAAAATATCTTCGGCAGAAATCTTCAAAAAGGAACATGAACGTTGGATATGATACTCGTAGTAACCAAGACAAAGCTTACTCCAATACAACTTGTAGTTGTATGGAGATTGTGGACTCTCATCCGTATTGGTGCTCAGGCTGAGGAAGAACATAAAATTAGAGCATATGTATTGTGTTTATATATATATGAGGAAAAATCATGACATAAATGGGTAATTGGAAATCCATGTTGTCTAAAGTTCATGTCAACACCAAATTTCAGTAATTAGGGTTTATTGAAACATTATAAATGTTGCCCTATAAATAATATTCTCTCCCCAACTTGAGGATTTCGAACAATATTTTATAAAATAAAATATACTTAGTATCTTTTGATTTACGGAAATATCTGTGGTGTTTCCAGTCTGAAAGTATTTTCTTATTTTCTTAAAAAATCCCCTATTATATGTACTGAGAACCCTGATAAATTATTATTTAAATCTTTGAGCATTCCTCCAATAAATCGCAGCGTTACAAAGGAAAATAGAGAGGAAGATAAAAAAAAAATTAAAAATTTTCTAGGAATTAATACAGAAAGGAAGAAAAAGATTGTCTCAAAAGCCATGTCTGATTATGAGTCCGACAGGTCTACTGGATCTCAAGAGGAGTCTTGCCTTCTTGCTTTCAATTTTCAAGATCCGAAAGAAACCAAGTAGATACTTAATGATAGTATGGTGAACTTCATCACTGGTATTGAATAACTAAGAACCAATCTCATTATAACAGTTCAAAATCAAGATTGGTTAAAAGATAGAATTGAAGAGACAACGGCTGATCTTGAAAAGATGAAACAACAAGTTGAGAAACTTGAGAAACAAGAAATAGTTGATGAAAAGTCTCTTGAGACATGCTTCAAGAGCTTGACCTTGAGAATAGACTAATCAATTGTTGATTTATTTCAATGTTTGTGTAAAGTTTACTCAAAACTATCAATAATATATATGAATGATTAAGCTTTTATTTGAATATTTTATATCATTCTTTGTGATAGTTTCGACTGCACACCTTATGTAAATGAATATCTTTTATGCTTTGCTTTCGGTTATGAAATGTTATTTCAGTTTTCACTAACCCTAATTTCAGGTCTCATATTGTGGGGAACTCTTATGATTTGTGTGACTTTTGATTTAGCTGGATAAAGTTCTAGCCTTTTTAGCTAGGGTTTATCAAAGGATCATGACGAGATACTGTTTAAAAATCATGTGCGAAAGTCACATTGATACTATTACCAATTTATATGTTTACATAAGTTGTGTATTTAGAAAAACATACGAGTTTTCGTTTAGGCTTTAACTATTGGCACGTAATAGCTAAAACCGGTTTTCAACCTTTCTCTGGTAAAGTTTGTTTTTATTATTGTTCTTTTGTTTTGCATGGGAATAAAAACTAACATAAGGAGAGCTCTTATTAAACTGGTGCTTAACCATATATCTTTGTGGGGAGATTGGTTGTGGAAATCGAGGGAAGAATTATACTTATAATCTTTCCTGATATGGAAACTAAGTTAATTATGATCTTAGTTTTTCATGTCGAAGCGTAAGCTACGATTTTCGTGTTAGTTAATTGTTTATCATGTTAAGAAAAGCTTGATTTTATATACATATTATTTGATCTTTCTTAAGGAAATACGCTGCAATTGTTATAATCTTTCCATTTAGTTATATTTCCATTTAGTTATACGCTGCAATTGTTATATTTCCATTTAGTTTTCTTTTTTCGTATCTCGTGATTTGTGCACATATCTTGATCGGATGAGATCCGACTTAGACCAGATTTATCTTTTAATAGATTTGGTCATATAGTTTTTTAGATCGGAAACTATCATTTGGTGATATTTTTTAATATTAAAATCTGATAGTTATGAATCCTAATCTAAGTTACTGATTTGGACTTATCTTACCTAACAAAGGATTTTACTAGTTTAAACAAAAGAGCCTTTGTGAAAACTCAACGAATCTTTTTGTAAAATATTATTGAAGTAGTTACCAAACACATTTGTTTCTTTACTGTTTGGAAGACGATTAAAAGGAGTTGAGTGCTTAAGACTTTACATCGGTAAAACAACTCAAGATAGTGATTTCTATCTTGGGATTCACATGCGTGATCAAACGGTCGTAGATGCAGGGATACTAAGGGAACTAAGTAACTAGGGGTAGATTACTTAGTCTCAACTATACAAAGTTGGATTTGTACTTTGTATAGCTGCTTAATTCTGAGAGTACTCAAAACTGGACTAGGTCCCGGGGTTTTTATGCATTTGCGGTTTCCTCGGTAACATGCTGTGTCATTTACTTTACTTCCGCATTATAATTGTTTTATTATAATAAAGTAAATAACGCCTTTTATGTTAAATCCTAATCACTTGAAATTTATCCTATAGTCAATCAGTCATGTACAGTAACTATTGTTAAGTGAATACCTTGTTGTTGTACTGTCTCGACTTTGTTCATAGACGATCACACTTGGTTTCAGACTTATAGGTTGAAACCAAACACGTGGTTCATTTAGGTACCCTCGTCATTTCATTTTGTATAAGAGCATGCAAACACGAAAATATCTAACAATCTATGTTTGGTGCGATACAACTGATAGACGCATTTTTACGTCTAATTTGTCCTCAATGTTCGGTATTTTTAGTACTCGATTTCGCACTTATAATGGTGTTTTATGTGTTTGTAGGTATTTTTTTGGAAATAAATATTGTTGGAAAATTTGGCTCCAAAGGTGGCTCGGAGTACCCCTGGAGGACATTTTTGATACGGACCCCCACTTTTGCTAAGGAGCACCCACGACTACGTGTAGCCCATTTGTCTATAGCACCCACTAGTTATTTTGCACCCAAGACGTTGGATAAGGGCTGACCTTTCTTCTTCCTTCAAACAGAAAAATGGCGGGAAAGTTTGGTTCTTCCCTGGAAGATTTTTAGTTCATCATTTGGAGGAGTTTTAGCGAGACTCAATGGCTGGATCTTGAGAGGAAGACCTGACAGACATTAACTGGCGTGGTATGGGCTTTTGCTTGGATTAAGTTGGGCTATATTTATCGGGTTAATTATGACAGTGTTCACGAGAATATCTCACCATTTCCCGTGACATTTTTTTGTTGTGCGTGTGTCTTGAGAGTGTTCGAACCAAACAATGACATTCAGTAGCGTGTTTTAGTGTGTATAACCAACAACAGATACGAAGAATCACTTGCAGACGCGTGAACGAGTTTTAAAAGGAAAAAAAATCCCGTGATAGCAGAGTATTGAAGAGAGAATTATATGCAGTTATGATGCGAGATTTCGGTGCAGTGAGGCTATATAAGTCGTTGAGGGTCAGTAGAGAGAGGACGAAGAATTTGGGAGAGGCGGAGAGCAACAACAGAAGAGAAAAAAATCGCACTAGAGAACCACCATTTCTGCTGCTGCTGAAGAACATGAAGAACAAAAGACCACCAGAGGCAGTCGTTCATGCTACAGTGACAACGACAGTCACACGAGGGTCGCAGAGATACAACAACAACAACAGTTCAATTTTATCGTTCTTTGTAACAATTTTTTGCAACAATTATAAACGTTGCAAACACCCGATTTTCATTATTTTCTCTCCATTTCATCTTTGTAAACAAATTTTGAGCATGAATCAATATTTTGAGCAAGTTTACACAATGATAAGCTAAACCCATCCTTTGGGGCGACGGAGGAAGCTATTTCGCCAATGAAATGTGGTAATCTCTATTTTATTTAATTTATGCAATTATTATATGATTATTTGCCTTGATAAATAAATAGATAAAATGGTTTTTTTAAACAATTGTTATTTAAATTGATGGAGCATGCTAGCCTAGGGTTTTGATGTCCCATACTTTCTATTTACAATTGTTATTTCTAAAAAATCAACTTTTGCAATATTAAGAATCAATTTGAATGAAGGATTTGCATAATTATAATTAGAAAATATAAATCACTTTGATATTGGTAATTAGTGGAATCCATTGCCCCAGTCTTCTCTATATTTTTCATATCACTTTTATTTAAGTTTCCTATATTTTTTATTTAAAATTAAGTCTAAAATCTGCTTTCACAAGTCTTGAACGAATCTTATTACTACAACAACTTTGAAAACATATCAACAACCAATAAGATTTGAATTGGATGGCTGATGCAGTTGATGTATTGCAAGATTACGAATACTCAAAAGTTGAAAATGTTGCTACATCTTTGACCCATGATCCTGGAGTTAAGATGATCAACGACACATTTATAATGTCCGACTCTGATGTCAAAGAAGATGCTGAAAAAGAGTTAACGAAACTCCTAAAGCCCATTAGACGTCTGTCTTCTGAAATGCTGAGTGTAAAGATGTGGGTACCCAAATACACCACAATCTTTTATTTATCAACCTATAAGTCCTCTACCGAATGTGATTGCCTATGGACAGAGTCGAGACAATATAACAAATTCGATTCACACTTCAGTGACCGTATGTGGATACGAGATCGAGATAATACAACAACAAGGTCTCTTGCGTGATTGACTATGGATACAAGATAGAGACGAAACCACAACAAAGTATGTACTCGATGAAAAAGCGGGGGTCTAACAACACCACCCAATACTTTGAAGAGAATCAACAAGTATATCAACGAGTATATCTCTCTCTTGATTTGATTTACTCAAGAAAGAACTACGAGTTCTAATCAAATACAAGGAATAACTTGGATGGCACCAAAGAACAATATCCAAGGATCAATCAATGACAATCAGCAACCAAAGTTTGGATTATTCTAATTGATGATCTAACACACAACCTGTATTATTTCAATTATAAAGATAAAATAATATAATGTGGAAATTGAAATAACACAGACACCAGAAATTTTGTTAACGAGGAAACCGCAAATGCAGAAAACCTCGGGACCTAGTCCAGATTGAACACACATTGTATTAAGCCGCTACAGAAACTAGCCTACTCCAAGCTAACTTCAGACTGGACTGTATTTGAACCCCAATCAATCTCCCACTGATCCAAGGTACAGTTATGCTCCTATGCCTCTAATCCCAGCAGGATACTGTGCACTTGATTCCCTTAGCTGATATCACCCACAACTAAGAGTTGCTACGACCCAAAATCGCAGGCTTTGACAATAAACAAATCAGTCTTACACAGACAAGTCTATCAAGGGATCAATCTGTCTCCCACAGATAACCCTAAAGGTTTTGTTCCGTATTTTGATAATAATCAAGGTGAACAAGAACTAATTGATATCCGGTCTTATATTCCCGAAGAACATCCTAGATTTATCAATCACCTCACAACAATCTTAATCGTATGGTAGCGAAACAAGATGTTGCGGAATCACAAACGATGAGACGAAGACGTTTGTGATTGCTTTTTATATCTTGCCTATCAGAGATATCAATCTCAAGCCAATCAATCTGATTGTACTCGTACGATATAAGATGCAAGATCAGATCACAGAACTACGATAAATGTAGTATCGGTCTGGCTTCACAATCCCAAAGAAGTCTTTAAGTCGTTAACCCGGTTTAAGAAAAGAAAACCTGAGGTTAAAGGAGAATCGACTCTAGTATGCAAACTAGTATCACACGTAAGGTGTGGGGATTAATTTTGCACAATACTAGATGTCTCCTTTATATAGTCTTTCAAATAAGGGTTTGCAATCAATGTTAGCTTAGTAACAAAGCATTCAATATTCACGTTAGATGAAAACTTAATTTAGATTCAAGCTAATATTTCTCAACCGTTAAATCGAAAACTTAGCTTGTTACACACACTTGACAATGCACGCTTCTAGGTTTGTTAACCGTACCCAAACTTATGCACTTGTTGGTTCAACAATAGTTAACCAAATGGTTAGCCATATGAGCATTTCATATCAACCATGTTCTTCTTCACCATAACTAGTTCAAATGACTTTAATTTAACTAGTTAGATAGTTGTTCAATTGTAAGGAAATCTTATGTACTACGCAAGACACAATTGAAGCAAATATGATTTGATACACTTGAATCGGTTCATGAACTTTTATATCCACGGTTCGCATACTGCATTCCTTAGTATTTATACGTTTAAGTTCAGAAATTATCTTCAGATATATAACCTTCTTAAGTTCGCACACTAGGTTCGCGGACTTAAGCAACCGGGCAGAGTTTACAAACTCCAGCAGAAAATCTCGAAAAAAGACCTTCCGCCGGTTCGCGGACTGGAACTCACGCAACTAGTTTGTCAACTCCAGCAGAATTTCTCGGGCTGAGAAGTTCGACAGTTCGCGGACTTGGCAACAAGCCATTCTTCCGGTTTCTCTTAATCAACAAAGTTCGTAAACTTTGGTTCAAAGAATATGACTTATACATAAAGGTGTTTCCACAACAATGCTTATGTCCATCATTGGTTATGTAATCTAAACTCTCATTTCAATCATTGAGACATTCTTAGAGGACGTTATGTAGTTGTTACACCATTTCTCGTCAAATCAATTTTCAAAGTGATTGAAACATATCATGACTTTTCGTTACTAGGTAAAGATAAACTTGATCGAAGCGAAAAGCTTACCAACACAGATTTCGAGATATAGATTGGCGAGGTATATTAGGCTCGAAATACCAAATGTGTATAATCCAAGTCTATATATATAGGATACGACTTATTGTCTCAAAGAGTAGGAGATAGAGTAGATAGACTTTTGAGTGATAGATAAGTTCAAGTCTTTCCATACCTTTTTGTAGAGAAGTTCCACCGGTTCTTTGAGTAGTTCTTCTTCTTGTATGATGAATCTCCATGAAGTCCTTGAGCTCAACTACACTTTCTATCCTAGTCCGAGACTTATCTATAATAGACTAGAAATCAAGACTTATAGTTTTGATCACTAACATTGACAAACATGCTTGAGATAGCAACGCATGCGAGGTCGACCGAGCAATGCTCTAACAATTAATTGGAAATAGGAAACGGAATTTAGGTACTTTAATGCATATCTTGAGAATATTTTAGGTTTTTGAATTTCCAAGGATATCAACGGAACTTAGGTACTTCAATTAAAAGTATATCAACGAGTTTATATATCTCTCTTGATTTGATTTACTCAAGCAAGAATTGCGAGTTCTAATCAAATACAAGGAATAACTTGGATGGCACCAAAGACCAATATCCAAGGATCAATCAATGACAATCAACAACCAAAGGTTGGATTACTCTAATTGATGATCTAACGCACAACTATATTATTTCAATTATAAAGATAAAACAATATAATGCGGAAATTGAAATAACACAGACACCATAACTAGTTCAAATGACTTTAATTGAAGTAGTTAGAGAGTTGTTCAATTACAAGGAAATCTTATGTACTACACAAGACATAATTGAAGCAAAGATGATTTGATTCACTTGAATCGGTTCATGAACTTTTATAACCACGGTTTTCATACTGCATTCCTTAGTCTTTATACGTTTAAGTTCAGAAACCATCTTTAGATATATAACCTTCTTAAGTTCGTACACTAGGTTCTCGGACTTAAGCAACCGGGCAGAGTTTACAAACTCCAGCATAAAATCTCGGCAAAAGACCTTCCGTCGGTTCGCGGACTGGTACTCACCCAACTAGTTTGTCAAGTCCAGCAGAATTTCTCGGGATGAGAAGTTCCGCATTTCGCGACTGAGTTCGTGGACTTGGAAACAAGCCATTCTTCCGGTTTCTCTTGATCAACAAAGTTCGCAAACTTTGGTTCAAGGACTATGACTTATACATAAATGTGTTTCCACAACAATGCTTATATCCATCATTGGTTATGTAATCTAAACTCTCATTTCAATCATTGAAACATTCTTAAAGGACGTTATACAGTTGTTACACCATTTCTCGTCAAAGCAATTTTCAAAGTGATTGAAACATATCATGACTTTTCGTCACTAGGTAAAAATAAACTTGATCGAAGCGAAAAGCTTACCAACACATATTTGAGATATAGATTGGCGAGGTATACTCGGCTCAAAATACCAAATGTGTATAATCCAAGTCTATATATATAGCATACGACTTCTTGTCTCAAAGAGTAGGAGATAGAGTAGATATACTTTTGAGTGATAGATAAGTTCAAGTCTTCACATACCTTTTTGCCCAGAAGTTCCACCGGTTCCTTTAGTAGTTCTTCTTCTTGTATGATGAATCTCCATGAAGTCCTTGAGCTCAACTACACTTTCTATCCTAGTCCAATACTTAGATGTAATAGACTAGAAATCAAGACTTATAGTTTTGATCACTAACATTGACAAACATGCTTGAGTAGCAACGCATGCGAGGTCGACCAAGTAATGCTCTAACACTTGATAATAGGTTCGGTAATAACTGAAACTATATAGGATCAATATCAAGTGTTACGGAATTAACGTACATGTGTAAAATTATAATAACAATAATAATGCGGATAAAACAAAGTAAACGACATATCAAGATTTTGTTAACGAGGAAACCGCAAATACAAAAAAACCCTGGGACCTAGTCCCATTTTGAATACTCTCATAATTAATACGCTATACAAAATATAATACCAACTTTGTATAGTTGAGACCAACTAGACTACCCCTAGCTACTTAGTTCCCTCAGTTGACGTGCGACTTCGACTTCTAGAGTCAGGCACGTGAATATCAAGTCCTTTTGATCGTATTTCAAACAGCAAATGAAGAATCTGTTTGGTAACCACTCTAATCAATATTGCTAAAGATATTTGATGAGTTGTTGACAAAGGCTCTTATGCTTAATATAATAAAATCCTTTGTCTAGTTAGATCAATATAAATATTGATTACCGAAATAATCAAGTTCTACATTCGCAA
>NW_020652376.1:0-540 GCF_003573695.1 Papaver somniferum | reverse complement strand
GACGACAGTAGATACACCAAAAAGTAGTTTCGGGATTCAAAGATCCCAGTTTCTTGAAGTTCCCATTTTATAAACATTCAAAGCATATGTTGCTTTAGGTTTAAACTAAGATAGCTTTGGAACCAAGCAAACAATATCCACCTTTAGATGAATCTTTGAATCTGATTCACATAAACAAGATATACACTCTGGTTAGGTAAAACTGTAACCGAACAGTGTACAAAGACTATGTTCAACATGGTTCGTCGAAACTAGACGGTTTGAACTTAAGAGATTAATATCCATTTTCATAAACACATAAGACATTAACTCTGAGTCATAAACATGTGATCAAAGTAAGTCTAGTGTTTTTAGAGAATTAGTCAAATGCTAATTATCTCGTAGAAATAATTTAAACGCGTTTGAAAATATAATCGACATGGTTAGTAGGTGTACAAAGTACAAATGCCATTGTCATTCGTGAGTCGGTTCGGTCACAGTACGCGTACCAGTTTGTAAACATTTAACCAAACAGATTCCCGGAGTTAACATAATTATTAA